>NC_057811.1:180718283-180745286 GCF_018294505.1 Triticum aestivum | reverse complement strand
CATAATAAGTGATTTATTATTACATTGGTCCTTAAATCTTACCAAGCTTTTGTACACAATCACCAGGATTTTCGTTGCAAAAAAAATCTAGGATTTTGTTGTTAAGAAATTATTTTTATAAGTTAATAAGATGTGGGATATTGTTTTCTTACATATGTAAGTATTTGTTAAATATATGATGACAATAACAATAATATATAATAACATATAAAATAATTTAAATATATATAATATAGTTAGAAGGGAAACATATGTTGGACCAGCGTTCCTATTCTTATATAGAAAAATAGAAAAGACCTCTGCGTTTTCTTAAAAAAAATACATAAATTGGGCTGCCGATGTTTCTGGAAAAATAAAACCTCAGATGGGAGGTCCATAGGCCGGTCAATACATGACGGCCCTCAAGAAAATACAAACAGGCCTATGGACCTCCCATCCAAGGTCGTGGGCTGCGCATGTTAAAAAAGAAAGCCTAGACGGGGCAGCCCAAAACCCAGGTGATACTTGCTGCCCCAGTGATAATAAATGATACCTGCCAGCTCCCAGGCTTCGTTGTGAATTTATCTCCTATAGTAACTACGTTGAAGCGCCTAAAAAAATGTAACTATGTTGACAAACCCGTGGGCCCTAACGTCAGTATAGCATTAGGAGGAAGTATTTTTTCGATGAGGCACTTGCTTGCGTATGGCCATAGACCTGGTGGATCCCGACTGTCTGCCTCTCCACATACAGTCCTCTCCAGATTCCTCTCGTTTGTTCAGCATGTTCACAACGGCAGACAGCGGCGTCACGGCGAGCGCACAAAGGCGCAGGAGGAGATCCGACTACCTGAGGAAGTGCCTTATTAGTAACGAAACAACTGAACTAGCCTAGTGGCCGAGTGACACTACCCGTCAGCTGTTCCGCCCGGGTTCGATTCCACCTATGCAGAGAAAATGTCTCCAAATTTTTTGCCTCTGCCTTTATTGACATGTGGGTCCCAATTGTCATCTACGCACACCACGTCCAACACTTGCCAAAACTTCGTCCCTCGTTTTCTCTGTTTTTCGCACACTCGACATTGTGTGGGCATTTTGAAAATAGCATATCTTTTTGACTGTGCATCATATGAAGATGTGCTATGCATGAATGTTGATCAGCATGATGTTAACTGGCTGGTGGTTCCAGTTTTGACCATGAATAAAACTTCCAACATGATGTTAACACTGTTTGAAAAGGCCATGTTAATATAAATGCCCTGCCTCTGAAAGTTACAGTTTCTTATCTGAAACTGAACTTGGAGTTTCTTATCTGAAGCTGAAACTTACAGTTTCTTCTCTGAGAATCACATTGTCTGCACTTTTATACTCCTATGAAACTACATTTTTAAGTGCTAAAAATAGATCTCTAGAATTCATAAAATACTTCATATGCTCAATGTTGCAAATCTGAAATTCAAAAGACATTCATGTCTGAAAGTACTCTCAAAATACACAACACAAAACACAATTCACAACCTGCAAATACTAACAACCCTAAGCTCCTCCTGATAATTCACAACCTGCCCGGCTATTGGGCTAGGGGGGGGGCAGTCCCTCCTATTCCTCGGCGGCAGACAGCCGCCCCGTGAGACGATGTGAACAGCGAGGGAGAGGATGGCGGGGAAGCGTCGTCGGGCCAACTGTTTTTATCCTCTTGCAGTTGGGTTCGGTCGATGAAGACTCCACCGGCTCGCTCTGGCACGACAGCCTCACAAACGGCACCCTGTAGATGCTCGATCCTTCAATCTCTGGTGGATGCTCCATCTAGGATCGATACTCCCACCACCGCTCCCTCACGATCGGATTCGGTGAGTTTGTTTGCTCCATGGCCCAGAGGAGCAGCTCTACGTACTCCCGCGTGACTCCCTCCGGGAGTATCGCCGCCTTTTCGCTCTGTTGCAGATATTTGGCCATGGATATCGCCGTCGCCGCTAGTTGGTCCTTGTTGTCAAACCAAGACTGTATCTCCAACATCCTAGCTAGCTTCATAGGGTCGCCGTCTGCGATCCTCACGTATCGGTTGTACTCCTCCATCGATCTACTTCTCCACAGCACCTTCACTCGCCGGCGGTGGTTTTTGAATGGAAGAGGAGAGGAGCAGCGCTAGTTTTGGATTAGAACAGGAGAGGAGCGACGCTGGTTTTGGATTGGAACAGCAGAGGAGGGGCGATGGTTTTGAAATGGAAGAGGAGAGGAGCGGCGCTGGATTTAGATTGGAACAGGAGAGGAGCGACAGTGGTTTAAGAGGATAAGAGCGGAAGAGCGGCGCTGGTCTTGGAAGTATTTTTTTGTTTTGCGTATTTTGGGTCAAAGTTTGACCACATACTGTATTTGACAAGCAAAATGTGAATGCATGTCACCAAAAATTGTATCGTTTGGTTCGTATCTGAATGTACTTTCAAATTATATTATTTTTGCAACGTATAACAAATATTTTATTTGCGAAAATCATGGTCGATTATGACCCAGAATAAAAGGGAGACTAGTTAATGTGGGGTCGCTTTCTTAATTGAAGGGTAAATTGATTTTGATTTTGATCCAGTCACAGGGCGCCGGCCCTCTCGTCCAATCCTAAATCGCTGCCGCACGCTCCTCTCCCTCTTCTCCATTGCAAAACCACCTCCTCTCCTCTCCATCATCTCCATTCAAAAACCACTTTCTCGCCTCTCCCTCTTCTCCATTGCAAAACCACCTCCTCTCCTCTCCATCATCTCCATTCCAAAACCATCGTGTCGCCTCTCCCTCTTCTCCATTGCAAAACCACCTCCTCTCCTCTCCATCATTTCCATTCCAAAACCACCGTCTCTCCTCTCCCTCTTCTCTATTGCAAGACCACCGTATCTCCTCCCATCTTCCAAATCTAGCACCGGACCACTCAGAAGGACATTCATGGAGAGGATGCAGCAGCGAATCAGGCAGATCGCCGGCGGCGACCAGGCAAAGTTAGCCAGGTTGAAGGAGATCCTTACTTAGTTTGACACTGAGTGGGAGATTTCGAGGACGGTGAGGGCCATGTGGCAATGTATGCGAAAGAGCGAGACGGCGGCGATGAGGGCAGCGATGTACATGTACTCCTCGGCGGCAGTCACGCCGCAGTCCTTTGAGTTCATCGAGTATCTCCTCTGGGCGATGGAGCAGACAGATTTGCCTGAGGCAAAAGTCAGGTGGAGGTGGTGGGCGTACAGGTCGAAGGTCGAGCACCCAGAGGATAACGAATCGATCGAGTACGATGTGTCGTTCGTGAGGGTGCAGAGCCAGCCGGAGCCACAGGAGTATTCGTTCTCCCATCGCAAGAGGAGGCCGGATGGCGCGACGTCGCTTCCCCGCTGTTCTCCACGGTTCCCTCGAAGCTCGCCTCGTTTCAACGACGGTGGTAGGGTTTAAGGTAAGCTTCACACTAACCTAATCTTCCACCTGCTCATGCTTACAATCAGTGTGACAGCTAATGAAAATCATGGTTACAATCAGTCTCCGAGTACTACGCCAATCACCCTTAAATAGCTCTGGACCTTTGGGTCAAAGTTGTGACACTGTGTACAAATAAAGAAAAATAGATTGGTGCTTCTTTCAGAAAAGAGTACTCCCTAGAAAACTGCCAATATAAGCTACTAGTATTCGGTTAGAGGATTTGCTGCCGAGAAAGATCCGTCCACAGAGACCGCCACACATCCCACTGGTGGTGGTGGATGCCAATGCGTCCATGGAGCATGGTTGGTGTCGGTAATTTTTACTTGGCACACCTCGCACTCTGCATATATGCCGGTTCCATCCGTACATTTGTGCAGTTCCACCAAAATGCAGCTGAATAACCCTGTTTGCACAGATAATGAAAAAGCATGATAACATTATAGTGGCACTAGTTGATGAAACACGCAAAATAAATAGAAGAAAATATTGCGATAGTATCATAGTATGCCATGCTGCGAGGGCGAGATGGGCCCTGCGACGCCTCATACGGTACGCCACGCCTCATACTGGAAATCGTCCCAAGTCTCCCCGATACACCTTCTGCCAGTGATGAACATCAGTGTATAGCGGTAGTACAAGGAGGGGCCATGAGACATTCAAATCTCTTTTTGTGCAGATCAACTAAAATTAAGCACCCCAGTTTGCAGAAACGCTTAAACATTAACGACGGGACTAGTTGATGAAACATACATTAACAAAGAGAAGCACTTTCTTTATCTACATTGGAAATGAAATGATAGAGAGGACACTCGCTCTATTTTAACTGTATTATTACTTCATTTTATCAGTGACACTAGGGTCGAGCAGGTGGCAAACGAGGTGTACCGTGCGTCGCAAGGATGAAGGCCGGGGGTGCTTAGACTGGGATGCTGAAGCTGGCTCTTTCAGTCCCTATCTTATTCATTAGTTGCAATAAAATTGAGCAACATCAAGGTTGGTCGTGAAGCTCCTGGAATGTTCAACTATAATTTGGATATCATTTGTGCAGTTCAACTAAGATCAAGCGTGAAATGTATATCTCTGTTTGCACAAAAAAGGTGGAAAGGAGGGTGACTAACAAGTGATGAAACATGCATCAAATGAAAAAAAAGCATGTTCCTTATCTGAATGGCAATCGTACAAGGACAGTAGCAATTTCTAGCAGCATTGCTAGATATTAGTGTGGGCATTAGGATTAACTATGACAACCGTTAAATACGACATTACTTTAATGGTGCCATTGCTTCATTTTACCAGCAACATTACATTAACAGCGGCTACAGAGTCGGTATTTGGGCACGGGAGAGTAGGCGGACCAGGACAATTGCATCTCTAATGAAAAGAAGCAACTTATCTTAATGGGAAATTTAGTAGGACATGAAAAAAAGTGCCATTGATTCATATTACTGGACGCATTACATTGAAAACAACATTGGTTTAACGTGTCCTTACTTTTAACAGTGCGACTGCTACATTTTACCAGTGGCATTACATAAGAGCGGCTCAGGGCAACAAACATCAGAAGAGGATATCTGGGTTGGTCCCATTTTTGTTCGGTATATAGCTACCTTATACTATGTGAGGCTAGCAAATCTAGTGCTGGACTTACTCTGTTGACTTGTCCCCTAGTCCCCACTTTCTTTCCTTTTTCAACCAATAGATCGGGTTTATATTGAGTTTGTACTGCGTTCCCATTATTTCCCTATTAGACCTAGAGACCAGTTGGATAGCCAGTCTCTGCTACTTTTCGCCCCCATTATTTCCTCTTTCGACCAAATCCTAGATTCAGGTAACAAATCTTCCCCCACCCCCACCCCCTTTCTTCCTTGTTTGAACCAAGTACTACTAGATTCGAGTGCATGAACTAGTTTTACCTCTTAACAGTAAAAAATTAGGTGGTTTTCGAACAGCCGATCGATCCTATCTATGAGGGGGCCTGAGAAATAGTAAAAGATACAAATGCAGCGACGTCAGGAGCTCGAGAAGTAGAGCAAGGCCGGGTTCGAAGGAAGTTATACCTGAGGGTCACCGAGATGTCGCTAGGTGGGCAGCGGGAGGCCAGATCTACCCACACTACGGCAGCGAGGAAGAAGGGGTAGGAGGCCCTCCCTCGCCAGCGATGCTTGGGAGAGAACGGCAAGCCACACTGATCGGGACGCGCCGACAGTGGGTAAGAGCCGTCGCTGAGGACGACCGCGTGAACGTTGCACCTTCTCACCTTCCCCGGCGGAGAGGATCCGGCTGGATCTGTGACCAGCGGTGAGCAGAGAGAGAGTGTGTGGCCACCGCTGTCGTGTTTAGATCTGGAGAGGACGAGACAGTGTGAAGAGAGCAACACTAGCAAGAAAGCGCGGAGGCTCCTGCCTATATAGTGGAGTACTAGTTTTCTTTTTTCTACCGGCCGGAGCCGGCTTGACCTCGGCAATGACTGTCGAGAAGTCTTCATGCACGTGCCCCGGAGGCGCAGTTGTCGTCATTTTGATCTGAAGCACCGGATTATAACATATAACACGAAAAAATGCCACATGACAAGAAATCATAACCTCACTGCCCAAAGGAGACAAGATGAATCCCGACGGACAAACTAGACGAGGATCAAAGCTCAAATTAAAGATAAACTCATAGAAAAGGGGTCCGTCGATAGAATGCCTAATTAACATAGCCGGCTTGACCTAGATGGCAGCCGAGTAGTCTTCGTGCATGTGCCTCCAATGACTAGCCCAACTCAGTTGTCGCTGTTTAACCCTCGCAGTGATCCGAAGCACATGACACCTAATTTTGCGAGATGACAAGAAACCTGTTTTTAGATTTCTCACCAGAATTACAGCCCTGTGCAACACAGCCTGCACGATATGTAGACGATAGCCAATCCAGGCATGTCTGCTGGAGTCTGATCACATGCATGGACGAACTGATCTTCCGTGTCTTGCAGGGATCGTCCAGGTACCAACATATGTACTCCTACAACACTTCTCTAGTAGTACTATCGCTCGTCTCTCTCTTCTATTAACTCACCCGACTTGCGGGGCCGGGGAGTGTGCCTATGGTCGGTTCTCAATTGCGGTCCCACATGTGTGTGCAAACGCAATATGACGCGTGTTCCATTCGTAGAGCGGCGTGCCAGACCGACCGACTATCTGGGGTGCGACGCGAACGCGACAGGCGTGCTGTATACTCCGTACATGTGTACCGCCGTTTTCTTGAGGCTTTGCTCCATGGCGCAATCCATGGATACAAAATTAGTATACTGTACTATTTAAAAGTCGAGGGCGGGGCTTTTCCCGCGCGGTAGGCGGGGCAGTTCCGCCTAGTCGGTTCGACAGAGACGCGAGAAGATGAGGGAGTAGGCTGCTGCAAACGTAGGGCTGTGTCATTTGACAGTGAGTTACTACTGGACAGGTGGGGCCCTGTGATTTGACTTGCCATTATCATTTTAACTGCCGCGCTACGACCAGCGTGAGTCTCCCGATTCCTGACCACCTCCATACAGGTGCCTCTCCCGATGCTCCACCATGTAGAGGCTGGCTCTTGCTTGAGAGCCCACTCCTCCACTTTTTCCTTGCCTCTTTCCCCCACATATGCAAAAAAAGCCATGTAAAGCGGGCTTATAGCCCACTATTGTACTTGATCCTACAGGTGCTAAGCCTGCCACATAGGCATAAAGTCTGATGTGGCAAGTTAATTAAGAAGAGAGAGACTAGTTTGGTGACCCCAGGAAGAAACGGTGATAAGCGCGTGTACCTAGATGAAGCAAACTTAGCAACAAAAAACTAAGCACCTATTGGGGAGTTGAGTTGCTAAGCCATTTAATGCCCATAGCCCCTCACTTAGTCACTCCTTGGCAAATGCAATAAATACTACGAAGAAAGAGGTAGAGAGAAGTAAACAAAAAATACTCTTATAGCCAACCTTATAGCTAACCTTGTTGTATGAGTGACTAAGTGATGACTATGTATGACATGCCAACATCAGATAGCCTAATGCACCGTGTTAAATCTCCAAGGGCGCGACCGAGTGAGCCAGGCGACGGTCGTAGTAGGCGCGACCATGATACGGGCTGCTGGCAGCCCTTGGATCTGAGATCGAACGGTCGCATGCTAAGTTGCTGAAAATTTGCAGAATAACCCTCTAGGATAGGATATTCACCCATAGGTCAATCACGCCATGCAACCGTTCGATCTCAGATCCAAGGGCTCTCGGAAGCCCGTATCATGGAAGAATGGAAAGCTTCGTATCACCTGTAATTTTCCCGACGCTTGACATGACATCGAAAGCCATTTAATTGGGCGTCGAGTAGACATGACATCTAATTGGGCCCCCATAGTACTGTGCATGAATCCATTTATCTACCAGGCAAGCCACTACCCTGCCATTCGCACGCACCCCCACTCGACATTTTTACAATCGATAAACCGCTCCTAGTCGTCCTGTCCTTTCACATTACGACAGTTCCACTAATCCTAACCCTCCTCCCAAATCCATGGCGTCCCAAATCTCCATGATCGGCGGTGAGTACAAGGTTAGAACCATCACCGGCGATGAGTTCGACGTCATCTACACCCGTTCTTCCGCAACGGTGAAAGAATGCCTTGCTCGCTTCAAACGCATGTTCGAAAACTCAAATGATGAGTGGGTCGCTGGGCTAGATGTTGAGTACACCACAGTCCTGGGAAGCGAGAAGAATCTAAAGGAGGCAGAGAAGAAGAAGCCCACCGTGATCCAGGTTTGCGTGCATGACTTATGCTTGGTCTACCACATATGCCATGCCGACGTTGAGTGCGAGGAATTTAAGAAGTCCTCAAGGGCGGTCGAGTCAAATTTGTTACTGTAGACTTTAGGAACGACAAGGAAATCCTGGGTCGGATAGGCCTCATTGTAGGCGACCCCTTCGACCTCTAGAAGGAAGGGCTGGTGCCCTCCCTTGATCAGCCTTCAATGCTGACCCTGGCAGGAGCCATGGTTCATCCTTCGTATGGTGAAGTGAAGAAACCCCCGCACACGTTTCATCGTGCATGGCAGTGGACTATACTAGATATAGACCACATCCACTACGCTGCAATGGATGGCTACCTTTGTTTCAATATCTACAAGGGTTGGATGAAGAGCAAGAGCCAAGTGTGCAGTTCAAGCAAAGAAGTATCGCCCAAGAGGAAGAGGGACAAGGACGAAGTCGAGGACATGGACGAGGACTCCGAGTAAGGGGGCAGTGTCGTTGCTCATGGTGGTTCTAATGCAGTGTCTACCGGATTAGTTGCTTAGTTTAATTTCTGGTGTGCTTAGTTTTATTTGAGGGGTGTGTTGTGCTGAGCCCCCAGCAGAACTATGTTATGTTTCTTCTCGTTATATTTCGTACATTTCATCTTTTAGTTGGTATAGTACTACCACTTGTTTCTTCACATTATATACGTACAATATATATGGCCAACATCATATAGCCAGCAGTTTAGTTGTCAAAGAATTTCAGGGTGCTTAGTTTTGTCAAAGAATTCCAGGGTGCTTAGTTTTATTTGAGGGGTGTGTTGTGCTGGACACCATTAACTTATCATTGTGAGAATCGGCTGATTTTTGTCATGTAACATGGTCAACGGGTTTGACATGAAAATAACAATGTCTAATGGCATTTTTGAGCAAACATCTAACTTAACGATGGCATTTTTAGATATCTAATTGCATTTTTGAGCAGGCATCTCACGGATTGATGGCATTTTTGAGTAGTTGTAACTTCTAATGGCAAAACTAAGTAGTGCTACACAACTAGTGGCATAAATAATAAGAACCCAAGAATTAAATAGGTATGCTAATTTCTTTATTTCTTTATACCTTTGTGTGCGAAACAATATATGCTGCCTCCCCCCAGATTTCTTTACAGAGGCAACATAGAACTATATGAGTGCCTTGTTAAATTTTGGAATTATTCCGGGTTCGTTTGGCCTTTTTTATACATTAATTGAGTTTCTAGTCATTTAATGTGCATAATTCAAATTTGAACTACAAGCACATGCTCCCGTGCACCAAAGTTGATTGAAAAATCACATGTGTGTCCTTGGGTGAATTTCTAGGTCCCATGCAAGAAATGGGAATGAAATTCAAACATCTGGGCATCGTGGTTCGGCCGAGAACATTGAGAAGCTTGGTTTTAAAATTCTTGTAAATCCAAAACACGCCTAAAAATCATGAAACTTAGCATGGTGTCATGTCATGGTACTACCATGATGTGGTAAAAAAATTGCAGAATAGGAACATGTTTTGATATAAGTTTCTTGCAAACCGGAGCTTCTCTCAGGAAGGCTCGTGGTTCTGAGAGGGAACGTATCACCTTTGTGTGCATAATTCAAATTTTAAATACAAGCACATGCTCCAGTGCACCAAAGCTGGTTGAAAAATCACATGTGTGTCCTCGGGTAAATTTCTAGGTCCCATGCCAGAAATGGGAATGAAATTCAAACATCTGGGCGTCATGGCTCGGCTGGAAACATTGAGAAACTTGGTTTTTTAATTCCTGTAAATCCGAAACACGCATGAAAATCATGAAACTTGGCTTGGTGTCATGACATGGCACCAACATGCTGTGGTAATTTTGCTATCCGATTTGCGAAGGCGCACACATTAACAATCAACAAAGTCATTTTGGAAAAAGTGTTGTCACGTTACAATCGGAAACACAAGAATTATTGAAACCGTGGGCGTTCTATTTACCATTTACGTGCCGCCACGTGTCCTCTTTTTTATTAGCTAGGAGGCGCCGTGCAGGGTAGCTATTTGAGTACGGGAGGCGTGCGATCAGACCCCTGCGCGTGCTTATCAGGAGGAGAGCCCTTTGACCTCCATCTGTCGTCCACCTCTCTCCCAAGGTCTCCATTAATGGCGTCGAGCCTCTGTTTAATGGCGTGGCAATGTCTCACTCGACTGAGATTTAAGAGAGAAAAAAGAAAATCTGAAAAGAAAATTTTGCATGGATCTTGATGTAAGATCCGACGGACCTATATAGCATCTACTGCGACTTATAGCAAGACTGAAGAATATATATAAGGACGACGAGAGTGGATAATAATTGTCTTACATAATTAGGAAGGTAATTAAAAAAGCCACATGCGGCTACGCCCGAAATACACAAGGGCAAAAGAAGAAGGAAGACGCATACAACGATCTGGCTCGCTGATCTCTACTTTCTTTATGCGCTGCAGGTTGCGGAGACTAGTTCTCGCGGCGGGCAATGATCTCTTTCATCAGTTTCATGTCCTTAATACGTTGCTTGGCAGCATCCATGGATTCCTCCACCAGCCTGTTGCGCTTGATGCGGAGCATGGCATTCTTGTCCATAAGTTTCTTGATGATGACGCCCGTCCTCTGCAACAAGGCAACGGTCTCCTCCTCCTACTTCGCCCTTCCGGCGATCTTTGCCCTCAGCAGGTCGCGCTCGCCCCGGAGCTTCGCATTGCCCTCCCCTAGTTGCCGGATGACGCCGGTAGCCTCATCCTGCAACCTCGCCCAACCGGAGATCTGATCCATCTGGCTATGGACCATCGCATGCATGCGCCTGTAAGAGTCCTCGCCTGCCCGCGAGAAATTTTCCCAGGCCGCCGTGGCACGGCGGGACCTCCGTGCTGCTTTGGCGGCGCGGCGGGACATCTCTGCTGCTTCCGCGGCATGGCCAGACCAGTCTGCTACATCGATGGCGCGGCGGGACCTCCGTGCTGCTTCGGTGGCGCGGCGGGACCTCTGTGCTGCTACTGCTGCACAGCTGGACATGTCGGCTGCTTTCACGGCGACGCGGGACATCTCTCGTGCTTCCTCCTCCATGCTCACCTCTCCCTGGTGGAAATCTCTTGACCCAGAACTCACGCTGGCTATGGCTTGATTGACTTGATTGTTTTTTGTGGATGAGGAGTTGAGGAGGAATGTGCAGTCATCTTAGCATAGTAGTATTTATAACCGAGTACTACTAATGCGCTCCTAAGTGGGAAACCGTTTAGGTTGTGATCGGTGTGAACAGGTTTGCAATTAAATATAGCGTGGTGGTAGTAGTAATTTGGAATGTGATGAGACGCGCTCAAAATTTATTGACGGTTCTAGTTTCGAAGTGCGGCACTATTCCCGGATGGCGTAATGTCGGCCCGTTTTCTCGACCGTGGTGTAGCATATGCCATGGTACTAGTTCTTTTTCTACTGCTGTGTACGTGCAAAAACTGGCACCGTCGGATACATATCTTACGCTTGGCGTTCGACAGGAATAGCCTCGTGGCGAGCTATAGACTAGTCTTTTTTCAGACACATTACACCTATCTCTCGGGACTTCTCGCACGCACCATCACTGCTCCCTAGGTCGATGCCACCCACATACACTTGTACTCTGACAAGAGGTGCACGCACACACTCGTCCTCTCTCACACATGCATCTGTAGCTACAAATCGTAGTGTTCTCAACCATCCGATTGTCTCTATCATAGGTTTCACGTTGCTCCTTGGCCTTGAGATTGAGAAGTTTTAAAACGCGGAGGCTAAGATGGAGGCGCGAGGTTTTGGTTAATGTGCGGGCCACACAAGGCACCAACACGACACGAGCTTCGTCTGCCTGGTGCGCATGCAGTCAGGTGAGTTGTCCAAGTATAGACACAACCAGGCCCTCGTTGGTATCCACGCCTCGACTTTGGCTGGTCATAGTGGAGAGTAACATAGACTAGTTACTAGTCTATGTTACTAGTACCTTCATAGTAGGTAGTGTCATATAGTATATGCATAATTTGGCGACGAGCGCTCTCTATATGTACCACCTTTTTTCTTTAATTTCATCTTGTTAGTTTTGCTCCATGGTGCAATCCATCGATACTACTACTGTACAAATGTATACATTTTTTAAAAGGCTAGAGGGCGGGGTAGTCTAGCTTGGTCCTTTTCATGAGAGGCGAGGGCCTTTGTGATTTGACGCCTCATTACTGCTGGAAGGCGGGGCCTTGTGATTTGACTGCTCGTATAAATGTGCCGACGACCTGAGGAGGAGCAAAGAACCGTGCGGTATACTCAAGTTTTCCACTGGAGTAGTACTACGACGGAGGAGCACAAAACACGGCAGCCCAGAGCCATATGGCGATAAAAATGATCTAATTTGCTAGTCATCTCATTGTTAGCATTGTTCTATTCATGCCTCGCAGAGAACGTGACACGTGCGGCGAAACACCCGAAGCAAAAGAAGAAACACATGAGCAAAAGAAGAAGGAAGATTATCACCCCAAATGATCTAATTCGCCGCGGAGACGTAAATGCTTCTTCATCGCCTCCACGACCTCCATCTCCTTGCGCGTCTCCTCCGCCATCTTCTTCATTCTGTCCATGACGCGGGATTTCTTGACGCGAGCCTTCATCATCTGTTCCACGGCCGCATTACGTACCTTGACAGCAGCCGGGTGCTCGATGCAGAGCTTCGCCAACTCCTCCTTCTGTTCCATGACAAGGGCCTGCTGCATCTTCATCGAGGAACTACTACTCTCATGCAGCTTCTTCCAGCCGGCGTTCTTCTCCTTCAGTAGGTCGAGCTCGTGGGAGAGCTTCGCCTTGTCCTCCTGAAGTTGCAGGATTTCGCCGGTCGCCTTCTTCTCTGAGGCAATGCTCTTCTTCAGCAGCATCACCAAGCCGGCGGTCAACTCCCCCTGCTTATTGAGCTCAGCGAGCATGTCATCGAGGCTCTCCTTCAGCAGCTCCACCAAGTCGTGGATGAACTCCTTCTGCTTATTGAGGTGCTTATTGAGCTGATCGGGCATGCCATTGAGGGATAACGACTCCAGCGCCGCCAGCTCAGCATGTTCGCCTCCACGGCTATGGCGCTCCTGGGAGCCATCGCCAGCCCGTGAGGGATCTTTCGAGGTCTCTGTGTGGCGGCGAGCCCTCTTTTTTTCCGCAGGCTTGGTTGCCGCTCCCTTGTTACGAGTAGTTCTTGACCTAGAGCTCTGCACACCGGACATGGCAAGGACGAACGAAGAAGAAGCACTTATGAGGAGGAAAGGTAGAGTAATTTTCGGTTAGGTAGTTCCCCTTTTTATAACCTAAGTACTAGCACTAGTACTAATACCTGCATAGTGGGAACACGTTCAGGTTTGGTACGTGCTAGTAGGTGTGAGCAGGCTTGCACTTAATTGTAGCACTAGTGCTTTCGAATGTGATGGGAAGAAGGTAAAGATAAATTGATGGATTTTGGTTTCGAGGCCCGAAACGGCCCCCAATGAGTTTAGTGGAACATAAATTTCAAGTAGACTACACTTCTCAGATGCGTAAATATTATGTTACTGTCAAAAATTGGCACAAAATACGAAGAGACCAATGGAAGTACTACGAGCAACCCATGATTTAACTACTCGCATGCGCGCAGTGGAGTAGTAATGTCTTTCTTCCGCCCTCACGTCCACTCAATTTGCATTCGCTGTATTAATTGACCATCAATGAAGTGAAGGACTTTACACGCGTCAAATTATCACATGGGGTGGATCTTGGTACAAAATTGCGTCCGCCCGTGTACCTGTGTGTGCGTGCGAGGGAATGAATGCGTGTGTGGCGTGCGTGCACATCTTCGCTTCGTGCATGTACCGCAAGTGTGGCTCAGGGAGGACGAGTACATTCTTCTGGAACCAGCAACACGTCACTGTGATCAATCCACACAAGGATGTCGCGACAACGCCTCCACATGTGCCACGTGGCTTCATGAACTGTAAGAGAGGCACTGTGTAGCGTGCCATTGTGTTTTGCACATACTCGAAGTACTAGTAAGGTACACGTGCATTGCACGCGTCAGATTTTGCAACCAAATTATGAATAAATACCACACTATAGCATGTAAGCTCTGAGTCATATATGCCTGATGTAGACCTTCGTTTAATTCTTATAGTTCATCTCATTCAAAATCAATTCGTTTTTATAAAAAAAAAACCAGGGCCTCTTTGATTCGTAGGATTTCCAAAACGCGGCAATAGGAAAAACATGGGATTAGAGTGGAATGTCGTCTTGAATCCTATAGGATTGTACGAGTGTTTGATTGTGCATAGAAAAATGCAGAATTCTTTCAAAGAGGTTTGACTGGATGGGATGTTTCCTATGAAATCCAGTGCAAATGAATCATATGGAAAAATTCCTATGGTTTACAATCCTACGAATCAAACAACCAAGATAGGAAAAATTCCTGAGGATTAGAATCCTCCAAAATTCCTTTGAGAATCCTTTGAATCAAAGAAGCCCTTATTCTATTTTATGATTCATGGAATTGTGCGTTGTAAAGCATAAAGTAAAAACAAATAATGGCAATTCAACTAGAAAAAAGTTTTGGCAGTTATGATACGGAAGATTCTAGAACAAAGGAGAACCACTATTGTTTTGAGATTTGTGCATTATGCTTAAGTTCAATCATGGAGTCTGCTAGATTGTACATGTGGCAAAATCCGGTGGGGGGCTAGAAGATGGTGCGAGGGGCCGAGTGGAGGGAGACTATGAAGGAGTGCACAACTGCGAGATCGATATTTAGAGAGAGGGGGCGAGAACGTGCGCTGTTGCGCGCAGTGGCGGAGCCATGAAAAATGTCCCATGAGCTAGGGGCCAAGCATTGCTAATCCTTTACGAGGAGGGCCAATTCATCAACTTAAACCATTTTTACCAGCAATTGTCTAATGATCACATTCATATTAGCCTCGATATATAGTGATGTTAGGGGGGCAGGGCCCTTGCTGCCCCCTGTCTTCGCCATTGTGCGCGCGTCTGAGAGATGAAGAGGAAGGCATGGATGATGAGAGGGGGGCGTTGGATATATAATTAATGTGGGTGTATTAGCTATATATGTAATCCTATATAGAGAGGTATAGATTGATCGATGTGGACGTGGGAAAGAGGGTGAGACCTCACTAGATATATAGATTGACCGGTTTATGTGGAAAAATATGGAAGACCTAGCTATATACACACACACACATAGAGGAACATCGATCATTGCGCATGCACGTGAGAGATAAAGAATGCCCGATATGATGGAGAGGGGGATGTGTGTGTGTGTGCCTTCATGGGAGACCGACCTGAAGAAAAAGATTGCATGTGTGCGATGGATAATGCCGACTGGTAGTGTGTGTGCATGCATGCACGAGAGAAAGTTAGTGGTACAATTATAAAGAGAAGACCAATGTGTGGGTGTAAAAGACTAGGTGAGGTCATAATCAATGTAAAATTGAATTCAAATATTTGAATGAGATCATGATGTTTGAAACCCATGCATGCATGAATATAACGGAGATCTGCGGGTGTGGTTTGGAAACAAGCATGTTGTAATGTATACACATTGAACAAGGTCAGACTGGTTTGAATTTGAGATACCGATGGCAGACATCGTTTGGCCACATTGCATCCGTGCATGGACACACTATTCTAATTGGAGATGATGGGTGGCTTTCGCATCACATATCTATATCTATACCCCTATATATATATTATATTTTATATTTTTATATAGTGTGTGGATAACTTTAACTTTGAAAGATGGTCATTCGATGAGGCCAATCTGATGGTGCAGAGCTGGCAAATTTGAGCACTACTGGTCGTTGGATATCATCTAGATTCCACTAGATTTTGCCACATGTACAATCTAGAAGACTCTATGGTTGAACTTAAGCATAATCCACAAACCTCAAAACACAAGCACTTCTTCTTTGTTCTAGAATCTTCCGTATCAGAATTGCCCAAATGTTTTTCTACATGATTTGTTTTTACTTTATGCCTTACAACGCACAATTCCATGAATCTTAAAATAGATTAGCTTTCTTATAAAAACTAGATGATTTTGAATGAAATGAACTATAAGAATTAAACGAACATCTACATCATGCATATATGACTCAAAGCTTACATGCTATAATGTGGTATTTATTCATAATTTGGTTGCCAAATCTCATGCGTGCAATGCACGTGTACCTTACTAGTCTAAATGGTGTCTGTGTGTGTGTTGTGCGTGTTAAACACATTGTACGTAGTACATCATACTAGTCTAAATTGTCTTTTTTGGTACACATTAAGCTTGTTCTCCCGAAATTTCAAGCCGCGCCTTGTTAAGCCAAAATTTCAAGCTAGCGTCTCTGTCTATCGTGCTGCGAAACTCCCGCCTCTTCAACCCGCGCCTTGTTACCCCGAAATATTTAAGATAAATCTTTGTCTCGTTGTGCTCCGACAACTCCCTCCATCTCAACCCGCGCCTTGCTATTCCAAAATAACCACACGCGCGAAAACTCCCACCTCCAGTGAAATCCTAACATGCGAAATGCCCGTGATACCCCTAAACCAAAAGAACCGCCTCAAATCGGTGGGGGTACTTTCATAACTTACCCCACATTTCGGACAAGCGCGTCCCTAAGCCATGGTTCCCCACTCCCAACCCATCCGCCCACCCATTCGTACACCGAGGCCGGGAAAACCCGCGAAGCCCCACACCCTCCTCCGTCCGCCACCCAGCCGGAGCCTCTTCCTCGATGACGTCGTCCACAGCAACACCTCGACGTCCCTCATCCACCGTACCGGACGAGGATCCGTCGTCGATCTGGTCATCCCGCCGGTTCAGCCACCCCGTCCTCCACCTCCAAGGAGTTGCCCCAACGTTCCCCTCGTCTTTCGTGCCACCTCCATTCCCACACCGCCGTCTTCACCTGCACCACCGGAAGAGCATCATCATCACCGTTTCCTCAGATGAAGCTGCGGTCTAATCGGCGCCACCAAAGAGGTTGTACACTAATCACCGCATTTTCTTCTTGATTCGATCCCACGGTGCTGCCGTCGCTCGGTCCCGAGCCGACACGGCGCGGCTCCATCCACGGCGGCGCGTCGTCGGCCACTTCCTCCACGGTGTCGCTCCCTCGGCGGCGACGTCCACATCAGTAGGAGCTGCTGTTGCTTTAGCTCTCGCTTGCGCTGTTGCTCTGCTCTTGCTCTCGGTCCCCTGCCTTGTCTGCTCTTGCTCTTGCTCTTGCTCTTGCTCGCGCTGCTGCTCTCGCTCTTGCTCTTGCTTGCGATGCTGCTCTAATTTAGCTACACTTCAGTCGACTGAATCGACTTTTGGGTCAGTCGATTTTCAGGGGGGGGCTCGCCGGAGTTAAGGAAGAACCAGCCACAGCGGGGAGGGGGGCTCGCCGGAGAGGTACCCCACTATCTATCTTAGTGTTCAGGGTGGGGGCGATGTTCGCCGGCGGTGGTGGGGCGGTGGCGTGGGGATCGCCGGAGAAAAAGCACAGAACGGGGGGGGGCCTAGAGGGATGGCCGGGGCGGCGGCAGACCGGCGGTGGGGAGTGTTTTCGGGGCGGGCGGGGCGGCGCACCGCCGGCCGCGGGCGGCTGTTTGGCCGGTGGTGGCTGGCGGCTCAGGGGGGTGGAGGTTGAAGATGAACTGCAGGCCCTTGATTTCATATCCAACGGCTGCAAAATCGCCTGACCAGAGATGAAAAAGTCAGTCGACTGACGTGTAGCCTCACCTCTAGTGCGTTCAGTTTCGATAGCAAAATTCAGTTTCGACAGTCAAGTTCAGTTTCGACAGTTAAATTCAGTTTCGACAGTTAAGTTCAGAGATGAGCGGCTGATGTATTTTACATCTAGCACTTTGTGGTTATGTATTTTATGTCATGCTATTAGAATTCCACTCAGCTTAACATTGTCTCTCTTGTCCTGCTTCAGCCTCGGCGTCGTACAACTCACCAGAGCTGCTCCAATGACGAAACCCTCCATCACAGCGGAGCAGTACCTCGAGCTCCATCTCCAGACGCCTAAGATCTTCTTCCCCTCCTCCGACAGCCAAGTCAGCCGGAGCATCCTCACCAGCCAACCCAATCATGCTGAGATCGACATGGCTTCGCCAAAGAGGTTGTACACTTGTTGCATATCTTTTTTACTCTACATGTTATATATATTGTCCACTGAGCACACGGAGTAACGGGAAATACGATTATTTTATCCTACTATATGACAAGCAGTGAGGTACCAGGCAACTTAGCTATCCGTGATGGACTCTCTTGAACGCCATCATTATTTATCTCTGCGCGTTTGAGCTGTGCATTTGTCGATGGCCCTGGGAGTTGAGCTAGTAGGGTAGTGGCCTGGGTCCAAAGTAATAGAAGTAGCACAAATTTTTTTTTAGTGTTGGCTTTTCCTTGCTCAAGCCTGCCTACTAGAATCGCCAGTGCTTGAAAGGAAAAGTGAATGAAAAACATAGGAATTGGAAAGTTTCCTATGGTGCTACTTTTCATGAGTTTGGTGCAAAGGAATGGAGCAAAGGAAAACTGTAGGATTTGTTCCTTTAGTGTCTCCTTGAAAGAAAAACCGTAGGAATTTTAATTTCCACTTGTCCTCCTTTTCAAATTCCTATTCATGAAGCACAAGACTAAGAGATAGTAGCATAATAGCATTATAACCGTACATTTTCTTGTGGTTTGACTTAATCTCACCATGCTTCTTTGCATCCTGTGATCTTCCAATTCTTGTGAACCAAACACCCAGATTGGCAGAAATCCTGTGTTTTTAAATTCAATATTTTGCACGTGCATTCCTATCCTATTCCTGTCTATTTCCTATCCCTGCATTGTTAGAATCCTCAAATTCAAACAAGCCCTTACACAATTACTTCTGTTACAGATATGTGTCAAAGAAAACCTTGTGTGGTTTGTCCTACTCCTGCGGTGTTGTGTTCCACCCCAGCTCAGCTGCTCCAACGACGGAAGGGTTCACCACAGCAGGGATCCGCTCTGCAGACTGTCTTTCACCACCTCAGATCTTTTTCCTCGCCGCCGGCAGCCACGACAACTGCATTACCATCATCAACTGAGCAGATGACCTAGAGGACTACACGGTTCCGCAAGAGAGGTCGCACTCTTTCGTGTCTGCTTACGTTATGCATCGCTTAATATGATGACATGCTACTTTATCGTCGTGTTCACCTATTAGACTCCGAGTCAGGTCCAAACTTATGTTGAAACTTGGGTTTTTAAATGGTTGTGGGATACATATCGGGGCAGCAATCAGTACTATTTGTCTACTATCTGGTTAATCTCGGGTGTCTACTATGAGTTTCATGTTGGGTTCAAACAAACATTAAAGGAGCCATTATCTGTATTTTTTAACTAAACCTATTATCTGCCTGCTATCATTGGTTTTGGGTCTATCCACAGTTTACTACCATCACTCTGGATTTGTGCATGCACTCCTTACATAATCTCACTATGTTTTATTCCTATGCATGTCAGTTATTGTACACAATGGAACTGAACATGTAGAGCAAAAGAAACGAGCCTTGCATGGCAATAAAATTTCATGCAGACGTCGCTCCATGGTGGGCGAAAAGGCAGCCCCCCTCCACCCATTTCGGATCGTAATCAAGAGGAAGATAACTGTTCTGAGGGGGATTCAGAAGCAGAAGACCACTCCTATTTACCCCATGAGGTCTTCGCTCTAACTTGGCATGCTGATGTTGGTAATATCATGCATATGGTTCCTTGCATTGCTTACTGTATACATCAAAGATGTCATCTGCTTGGTTTGGACACGCTTTGTGTCAATGCCATCTGTTTAGTTTCTTTATCGTATATCTGAATCATGCAATGCCATCTTGTTTAGCCAGGCATCATATATGTGAATTTTGCAATGCCACCCTGGTTAGCCAGTCATCTTATATGTGAATTATATCATGACATCATTTTTTTATTACGTGTTAAATTTGTCAACAATTTTAGTACATTCAATTACACTTCCTGTGCATCAGCCATTCGGCACGGTCATGGAAAAATCTGGAGTGGAAACAAGGTCTTTCAGAGCACACAATGCTATCTGACGAAGCGCATGTCTTGCTGGTTACAGATAGCTCCTCAGAGGAGGATACAGAGACAGATGACCAGTCCTATTCCCCCCCCCCTGAGGTGCATGCTCTAACTTGGCAGGGTTATGTTGCTCATATCGTGCGTATGGTATCTTGCATTGCTATGTCATTTGCTTAGTTTAGACATGCTTTGTGTGAATGCCACCTGTTTAGTGTCTAGTTACCATATATGTGAATTATGCAATGCCATCTTGTTGCAAGACATTATATATGTGAATTATGCAATGCTATCTTGTTGCAAGGCATTATATATGTGAATTATGCAATGCCATGTTGTTTAGCCAAGCGTCATATATGTGAATTATATCATGTCGTCCTTTTTTTGTATTTCTCATTACTTTTGTCGACAATGTTTGTATATTCAACTACTCTTCCTGTGCATCCGCCATTTGAATTGGTGATGGAGAAATCTGGAGTGAAAACAAGGTCTTCAGAGCAGACAATGCTACCTGGTGAAGCAGATATCTTGCTAGTTACAGATAGCTCTTCAGAGGAGGATTCAGAGGTAGATGACCAGTCCTATTATCCCCCCGAGGTGTATGCTCAAACTTGGCAGGGTTATATTACTCATATCATGCATATGTTTTATTGCAATGCTTAGTTTTTACATCATATACACGATATTGAATGCCATCTCCTTTTAGTTGACACATCATATATGCGATTGCCCTCTGCTCACTTCCTAAGTATATAAATCATATATTTGAATTATATCATGCCATGATGTTTACATAGACAGCATGTATCTGAATTATGGCATGCCAACCCATTTTCTAAAGACATAATATAGTTATATCATCTCATCCTGTTCACATAGTCATCATATTTTGAATTATCTCATTCTATCCGTGAATTATATCATGCCATCATGTTTCCATCGACGGCATGTTTGTGATTTATGGCATGCCAACCACTTTAATAGACACATCGTATAGTTATATCATGTCATCCTGTTTACATAGTCATCATATTTTGAAGTATGTCATTCTATCCTGTTTAGTTAGCCATCATACATGTGAAATTGTGTCATGCTATCCTGTTTAATTAGCCATCATATATGTGAAATTATGTCCTGCTATTCTGTTTGGTTAGACAACATAAATGTGAATTATTTCATGCCTGTTTTCTTCCCTACTGTCCATTGCACCTATCTATCTTACAATGTCTATACATTCAATTACTTTTCTTGTTTATCAGCCATTTCAATTGGAGGGGGTGATGGCAGTATCTGTGGGAGTAAAAACACGGTCTTCAGAAAAGATCGTGCTACCTGTCGATGGAGATAGAACCACGGTTGTACTTGCCCAAGAACCAGCCCCACCACACATAACCCAGACTCACGCAGATTGAACCCCTACCCAGTTGGACAGAGAACTAGCTACATCCCTTCTAACCCCAACCCCAGCAGATAGTAACCCAGTTCCCGTTGACACAGCACGGTCTCCACGATAGAGCACCCAAACATGAGCAGTTAGTAAGGCAACTGCAGTGCCCAAAGCACGAGGACCACCACTCCGAACCCCAAGTCAACGCTTAAAGCAAAAGAAGAATTGTTCTCAGGTCAGGTTCCGTAGCTATGGTTCATACTACTTTGCTCTTGCATCACTGTATTTACTCATACCAACTAATTTCAAATTTGAAGGATGCAATTGAAACTCCAATGGCGCAACAGGTATGTTTTAAACCTGTTTCCTTAACGTGTTTTCTGTTGTAACTTGCTCTATGTTGATTTCAGTTTCAATTGAATAAACAGTTATATTCTCATGCCATGCACATTACAAGTGTTGTTATTGCTGTGTAGTTTCCCACACTTATATTCTGTCTATGCTGCTTTGTCTTAAATAGGTATGATTCAAACTGTATCTATCTTGATTTGGCAACATAAACTAGAATGATATAGACCATACAGTGACCATACTACATAGATATATGTTTGTTTCATGTTGTTATCCTGTCCACCTTACTACTGAACTGGTTTACCAAAATGAGTTTCATATACTACATTGTAAACCTGTGATGTGTTTGTTTGTTTCTCATTTAGAACGCGGATAAAATATTGGAGAAGAGTACCCCGTTATGCAATGGTAAAGGAAGTAATGCAGATAAGGTTCAAGATAGTGAGACATCCCTGTTGGTCTCCACGAAAGCTGATAAAAACTATATTGAAGACACTGAGACAACCCCAAAGTCCTGTCTTGATGTAGTGTTCGAGTTATTGGCTACTACTGCTGGCACCAGCTCTTCGAACTCGCTGCCTCAATCAGTTCGGATTCTTGAGTCTCAACTTCAAGTTGAAAGACATCGATCAAATGTTATGCGACAGGAAGCCGAAGGACTGAGGAAGTCCTTGCAGAATTTAGATGCATACTTTCTGGTGCAACAGCAAGTGCTGGAGGATTTAAGCGCCAAACAAGAGAAAGTTAAATAAGCTTGCTAAGCATCTTGCCAGCATTATGGGTACCCAGGATATTGTTTCTTGAGCTCTTCTGAAGTGGTTCAGTTCTGGACTTGTTTTGCTGTGGCGTTTATATGATGCTTTGTTCCCTATATTTGCACTGGTGACGAACTTTGATGCCCAGTGGATGTAATATGTGTAATAGCCGTGATAGCCTAGCGTAAGTTGCTTGCTTATTTATTTCCTTATTGTCTTGTTTATTTGTTTTCTTGTAGTCAGTGCAGTTCTTTTTCCGCGGTTTGCTAGTGGCCGCAATAACCTATTTTTTAAAACTAGGCCACATTAACCATGGGCTACATATTTACTGTAGTTAACATGGGCCTCCTACGGGCCGTAGAAACAATGGGCCTTCTAAGGGCCGTAGAAACAATGGGCCCTCTATGGGGCGTAGAAACAATGGGCCTTATACGGGCCGTAGACACAATGGGCCTTCTACGGGCAGTATCATCAATGGGCCTTCTACGGGCCGTATGATCGGTTGGCAAACATGGGCCAATAATAGACCACATTATGGCCGTAAATGGGCTAGAGTTGAAATCGTCCGTTCATGGGCCGACCATAATGGGTCGTCGCTAATCGGTCGTATTTGATGACGCTATGAAAACGGCCCAATGTATTAACGGGCCACAAACGGGCCGACTGTAACCACGGGCTGAATTTGGCCCACAAGCAGAAAATGATAGTAACGGGCCAAAAGTAAACGAATGCTGGAAATGAGCCCAAGAATAAATGGGCCTTAAGAAGGCCGAAAGATAACATGGGCTGGAAACGGCCCAACGGAATAATGGGCCGTTAATTGGTATAAAGTGATACACTGTTCATTACGGGCCAGTTTTACCACGGGCCGTTAATGGGCCGAGGGTTACTAAGGGCCTCATATGGGCCGAAAGACGTCATGGGCCATACATGGGCCGAAAGTTAAAACGGGCTGGAATTATATTGGACGGCCCAGATGATGCTACTGGGCCTAATTCGGATAGGCCGTAAACGGGCCCTGGGTTAGCGGGCTGTAAATGGGCTATATGCGAACATGCCATTAACAGGCTTGCCGTGGGCCAGCCCGCCACCTTTTGACCAAGTTAAACGGGCCGGCCTTTTCACAGGAATGCGCCTCTGTTAGGCCGTGCCACGTATCGACATATCATAGGCGCTTTGGGTCCAATGAGTGGATGACATCTGTCCCAACGGTGAGCCAACACGTGTTTCCTCCAGCCAATGATGATTTTACACGTGGAAAATCTCCATTGGCCGGGGCTGTTAACAGGATATCGGATCAAAAACCGGACCCGACAGCTTAACAGTGTTCCGTTACGGTGGATGCCACGTGTCGGTCACCCTTGACGAAAGCACTTCTATGACGCGCGATTTATCGTCATGGAAGTGGACACTTCCGTGATGATAATTTTGGGAAGCCACGCAACATCACCGGCATTACCCGCTCAATCTATATGTGCCAATCGTGACTCTTGAGACCAAATATCTTCAATTTATCAAGACTCGCTCCCCTCTTTAGATTCGCTGCATACCCATCGGGGAACATCAACTGCATTTTCACCCACAAGATAATTTCCCTCATAGCTGGCCTTCCAAGATTGAACCATGCCTTTGGCTTCGTCCAGTTCTGCTTTCCTTTCTATTCTTTCATGTTTTGTAACGGCCTACCACATAGCGCCTCCAGATCGACTCTAGCCTTAGTATTATCCTTTGACTTCCCATCTATGCCGAACAATGTACCAAAAAGTGCCTCGGTGATATTCTTCTCAATGTGCATCACGTCGATGTTGTGTGGGCAAAGGAGGTCTTTGAAGTAAGGCAGGTCCCATAAGCATGTCTTGTGAGTCCAGGTGTGTTTCGAATTATACCCCTTGAAGTACCCTGGTCGCTCTGGATCTGGCTCGAGAGCGTTTAACTGATCCAGGGTCTGTTGGCTTGTCAATGCAGGTGGTGCAGAGTTTTTGACAACTCTACCTCTGATGAAGTTCTTCTTGTCTTTGCGGAACTTATGGCGAGGATCCAGGAACTGTCTATGCATGTCGAAGCAAGAAAACTTGCGACCGGCCTGAAGCCAATGAAACTCAAGAGTTCCCTTGCATGTGGGGCACAGGAACCTTCCATGCACACGCCAGCTAACGAACAGCGCATACGCCGACAAGTCATGCGTCGAGGTACATGTACCAGACACGCATTATGAAGTTCTGTTTGCTATAGGCGTCGTATGTCTTGAACCCATTATCCCAGGCTTCTTGTAATTCGTCCTTCAGCGGCTGCATGTACACATTCATATTCTTCCCCGGATAGTTGGGCCCTGGAATTATCAACGTCAGGAAAATATTCTTTCTTTGCATAATCTGTCTGGGGGGAGATTCAGTGGAAAGACAAATACGGGCCAACAACTGTATTGGGCTGCTCTCAGACCAAACACACTGAACCCATCCGTGCTGATGCCGACTTGAGGATGCCTCGGATCTGCCGCTTTGTCATCATGTAATTCATCAAACTTCTTCCACGCAACACCATCCGATGTGTGTACCATCATCAGATTCCCATCTACATCTAGTTCGGTTCTTTTGCCCGTTTTGTGCCATGTCATCTTTCTGGCCGTCTCTTCGACCATGAAAAGATGTTGAAGTCTTGGTACGATTGGCATATACCAAAGAACATTAACAGGGATTTTGGTCTGCATCTTCTCACCCATACCGTTGTCTACCACAACATACCTGGAAGACTTGCAAATGGGACAATAGTTCAAGTCCGCATTGTCAAGCCTAAATAAGGCACATCCTTTCTCACAACATGTATCTTCTCGTAGGGCATCTTCAGCGCACGGAGGATTTTGTCCGACTGGTACAGGTTTGCAGGCATTACATGGCCTTTGGGTAGAAAGCGTCCAAATACTGTCATCATTGCATCATGGCATTCTCTGCCCAAGTTGAACTGAGCCTTCAGAGCCATTACTTATGAGATGGCATCCAACTGAGAAAGCTCAGTGTGCTCGTGGAGCGAACATTTTGAAGACTCCAACATTTCATTGAAGGCCTTTGCAGATTCCTCCATCTCCTCGTCCGAATCCGAGCATCATCAAAGTCTTGCACCAGGTTTTCCATCCCAGTACCATGCTCGTCGGTGTGACGACGAACCACCTCGGCTCGGTCACGTTGAGCAGACTCACCATGAAATGTCCACACCATATAATCGGGCGTAAAACCAATCTTTTGCAGGTGTTTGCCCATTTCAGCCTCTGTCCTCTTTTCCCAATTGTCGCACCGGAAACAGGGGCACGAGGTTTTCCTCTGGCCATTTGCAAATGCGGCTTGCACAAACCCCTTGGTTTTTGTGAACCATCAGTGCTCCATTTGTTCTGACCAGTGTGACCGGTGTACATCCACGCACGATCACTCATCTTGACTTTTAGAGCTACTGGACACACAACAAATATATATATATATATATATATATATATAATTCACCATGTATATATTCATCGGTTAATCTAGTTTGTCAATTTTATTACGTCCATGCAACCTACACTCTAATAGGTAATGATAGGTCCTAATCCCACCCGAGTATGTGTAGATTGGGTTCATTTTCCCATGCTATGCTCCGGATCCGATGCAAAATTTCGGCAGCACCTCCCCGCTGTTCTCCTGATACACGTCTCTATAATAAACAGAGAGGATGTGTACCCGGAGAACAATAGGGGAGGCACTGACGAAATTTATGCGTCGGATCTGGAGCAAAGCATATGGGAAAACGAACCCAATCTACACATACGGGCTGTCCATGGATAGCGTTGGACAATTCGAAAGAATCACGGTTATAAATATGCAAATGCATGCATATTTATAACTATAACCCTTTCGAACAGGAGACACATATTGGTTACGCATACTGATGATTCAAGACACATATATAGCTAGCTAGCAAGTTTCATCGGCACGAACACCGGAACAGAGCAAATAATTAAGGGGGGAGGAGGACATGTCATTTGTGCTCACCCACGAACGAAGGGGCGGAGCTCGTCAAACGCACGGGGAGGTCGTCGAACACCACACCTCGCAGGAACGAAACAACTGCACATTTAAATCTACCCGATCAACACAATTATATATGATTTTTTCATAACAAAATCAAAAATATATGACCTAACACATAATTTACAAATATATGACCCCGTCGGCCTCTGGACGGCCAAAGAGCACCTTTTCGGGAGGTGTC